>NC_059228.1:27332489-27339989 GCF_020615455.1 Coregonus clupeaformis | reverse complement strand
CAATCCTTCAGTAGCCTTCAACTGCTCTTAAACACTAGTAAAACTAAATGCATGCTTTTCAATCGAACGCTGCTAGCACCCGCCCACCCGACTAGAATCACCACTCTCGACGGGTCTGACCTAGAGTATGTGGACAACTACAAATATCTAGGTGTCTGGTTAGACTGTAAACTCAACTTCCAGACTCACATAAAGAATCTCCAATCCAAAGTTAAATCTAGAATCGGCTTCCTATTTCGCAACAAAGCCTCCTTCACTCATGCTGCCAAACATGCCCTCGTAAAACTGACTATCCTACCGATCCTTGACTTCGCGATGTCATTTACAAAATAGCCTCCAACACTCTACTCAGCAAATTGGATGTAGTCTATCACAGTGCCATCCGTTTTGTCTCCAAAGCCCCATACACTACCCACCACTGTGACCTGTACGCTCTTGTTGGCTGGTCCTCACTACATGTTCGTCGTCAAACCCACTGGCTCCAGGCCATCTATAAATCACTGCTAGGCAAATCCCCGCCCTATCTTAGCTCATTGGTCACCATAGCAGCACCCACCCGTAGTCTGCGCTCCAGCAGGTATATCTCACTGGTCATTCCCAAAGCCAACACCTCCTTTGGCCGCCATTCCTTCCAGTTCTCTGCTGCCAATGACTGGAACGAATTGCAAAAATCTCTGAAGCTGGAGACTCTTATCTCCCCAATAACTTTAAGCATCAGTTGTCAGAGCACCTTACCGATCACTGCACCTGTACACAGCCCATCTGAAATTAGCCCACCCAACTACCTCATCCCTATATTGTTATTTAATTTGCTCTTTTGCACCCCAGTATCTCTATTTGCACATAATCTCTTGCACATCTAGCATTCCAGTGTTAATACTATTGTAATTATTCTGCACTATAGCCCATTTATTGCCTTACCTCCATAACTTGCTACATTTGCACACACTGTATATATATTTTCTGTTGTATTTTCTGACTTTATGTTTTTTTCTTTACCCCATATGTAACTCTGTGTTGTTTTTATTGCACTACTTTGCTTTATCTTGGCCAGGTCGCAGTTGTAAATGAGAACCTGTTCTCAACTGGCTTACCTGGTTAAATAAAGGTGAAATAAAAAAAATAAAAAATAAAAAATTTGAAGAATCTCAAATATAAAATATATTTTGATTTGTTTAACACTTTTTTGGTTACTACATGATTCCATATGTGTTATTTCATAGTTTTGATGTCTTCACTATTATTCTACAATGTAGAAAATTGTAAGAAATAAAGAAAAAACGTTAAATGAGTATGCATGTCCAAATCTTTTGACTGGTGGTGTACTTCTGGGCTGCACGCACACCATAAAGTATATAATAGAACATTGTTCAGGATTGACGTAGATTCAGGTGAATACATTTGGAACGCTGAGCCATTGACTGTGTGCCTGCACCAGATTGCAGTGTGCGAGTGGGCTTCTTTTGACAATGACGCTCTGGACATCAGCCATATCATTTTGAACCTAGAAGAAGACCTATAGAGGGGAGTAGGCAAGAAGGAATCTTAATGTCTAGTTGTTCAGAAAAGTATGGTAAGTTACCGAGTGAGTGTATTTGATAACTGCCTAGTTGGTTAGCTAGCTAGCTGCATTTTACACTCAGCTAGCTAGCTATCTAGCTAGATAATGAACTAAATGCAATTATCATAAACCATTATTATCTAACTAGCTACAGTAGCTAAATATCTGTCAGATGTAAAGTAAGCAGAATCGTGGCATGTCAGAAACAATGCATGTTGGCTAGCTAGCTAGTGAGCTAATGCCTACAGATGTAACTCGGAGGTGAAGCCTACTTTCTGAATTAAGCAATAGAGTCGATACTTCTAGAATTAAAAGGATTACATTTTACATTTTAGTCATTTAGCAGACGCTCTTATCCAGAGCGACTTACAGTTAGTGAATACATATTTTTTTATACTGGCCCCCCGTGGCCAGTATAAAATAATAGCTTAGCTATCAATTCACATGGATGCCATGTAATTTTATGTAACCATTATCACAAAATGTCGTGTATATTTTTTGTCAGCTCTGTTGTGTTTCAATTAGTTACCATAGCCACAAAGTCATAATTGGCCAAATCATAAAAAATCATGAAAACAAACTTTTACTTTTTGGTCTTAATTTAAAGTTAGGTATAAGGTTATCAGTGTGGTTAGGTTAGGCTTAGATTTAAAATCTGATTTTAAGAAGATAAGTTGTAGAAATAGGTATGACTTTGTCAGCAGGAACAGTAAGTCATGACATTATTTTTTCCTTTACATTGCATTATACCATTTTTTAGAGCTAATACTACACTCATATAAGAAGTGGAGAAGCCCTATGCACCATACAAAAGTCTACTCCTGGAGCAACTCCCTGTCAAAGAGAGTGCGATAAGAGGGTTAGGCAGGAGGCCCTTGGCCAGTGGTAGGTCAGGGGTGAGGGCTCTCTCTTTCAAGCACACATCAAAAAACCTGCCACCTTATTGTCAGCAATAAAGTTTTGTATTGTAAGATTACAAAACAATAACTTTTTCATAGCATGTTTGTCATACAGGTGTCTCAACTAAAATATATATCCCAGACAAGATTAGAGAATGGGACAAAGTGAATATACTGTAAATCGGGTGCTTGCGTCCAGTAGCAGTTTGTATGAATTTGAGTGGTTACATAAATACATGTTGACAGAATGGCTGAGAGACAGAGAGACTGTAGCTGTACTCCCAGGTAGGGCCATTGCTTCTGGAACCACTGAAGACCCCAGTATTCAATCAGGAAGCTTGAAGAAGATGTGTGTCACCATCCAAGCCCATGTCACAGCATACAGTGGCCTGATAGGGGGATGACAATAAATGCATTATGTACCTTTCATCACCAAAGCCACGTTCACTGCATATGTTGCTGAGCAATTCAACCCTTTTGTTAGTGTCATTAACATATCGAAATTCACAGACAAATATTCAGTTCATAAGCATTGGCTGTAATACCTCTAGGGTCCTGTGGTGAAAGACCGCTGTGCAAGGTATTGGGCAACAGCTTTCTTCCCAGACCCGTATTCACAAAGCATCTTCAGAGTAGGAATAGTGATCTAAGACCAGCTCCCCCTTGTCAATGTAATTATTAATTGTTTTGTCAATGTAATTATTAATTGTGATATAAAAAGAAAAGGATCCTAAATCAGTACTCCTACTCTGAGATGCTTTGTGACTACGGCGATGGTCTGTCTGCATTCTGCTTTTCTAGTGATGTAACTCCCTCTTCATCTGAAATAAAACACCAAAAACATGAATAAGAATTAGCCTAGTCAGTAACTTTGTTAACTAATGAAACACTAATGTAAATGTGCACAAGCCTATTCAGCCAAATTATACCAAAACAACACAGCCTATTTGCAGTGAAATCAAGAGGGGCATTTTTCTTGCCAACTTTTTCAGTCACCTGTGCATCAATAAACAGGCAGAGGAACAAAGTAGTTTGACAAAAAGTGTTCACAATAGACAGTATTATAGCTAGCAAATATAGCTAACGTTATAGTTGTTATTTTCTAGAAACCTTGCTACAGTCCACTTAGCTAGCTGAGGTGATAAACTCAGACTGATGGTGGGAGTTAGGTAACGTTAGCTAACTTTCCTCCAGCAGTTTCCACCTAGCTAGCTGGCTAAATATATTTTTATCAACTTTATAATCAGATGGAGAACTTAGCAAATATAGCTATTTGTTTTCCTCTCGCATGTAAAACCTGCCTGAAACAGCTTGCCAGTTGCTAGTGTAGTGTCGAGAAAACGATGCTGAGATGCTGTGAGAACAAGAAATCCGCTGACACTGTCCTCGATTATAATTATTTATTACATTGAAGATCTCAGCGCCAATTTACAGACATCTGCAGACATCTGGAGAACAACGGCCCAATCTCTTAATATGTTGTTCTCCCCTCCTTTGTCCCAAACCATAGTATATATATCCTATGTAACCTGATATGGGTGTTTTCCCCTACAGACCAATCCCAGGACTCCACATAGCAGACTTCCTCTGTTTTAGGGTGCCCCTATAGAAATGCTCTCCAGATGCTTCCGCAAGCTGAGTCAACATCCTCTAAGACACCATTTGCAGACGTCAGCAAAGTCATAAATTGTCTAGATACTACACTAGTAAAGTAGCATGAATAAGTCAGAAGCCAGCTAGCAATGCCAAGTTCATGTCTTTTACCAACACAAATCATGTACATGTATAAAAGAGACAATTACCTTGAAGCAGATCATTTTAGTTTTATTCTAGGACTTCAGGCCTTCACCTGATGTTGTGCCCAGTCAGCTCCAGAGACTTCGCCTGAACCAGGGGGCATTGCTTACTAGCACACTAGCAAAAGCTTTTATTTTATTTTTATTGCCATCTACAGAATATACACCCCTTGTAGATGGCAATAAAAATTAAATAAAAGCTTTTGCTAGTGTGCTAGTAAGCAATGCCCCCTGGTTCAGGTGAAGTCTCTGGAGCTGACTGGGCACAACATCAGGTGAAGGCCTGAAGTCCTAGAATAAAACTAAAATGATCTCCTTCAAGGTATTTGTCTCTTTTATACATGTACATGAGTGCCTTCGGAAAGTATTCAGACCCCTTGACTTTAGACACATTTTGTTACGTTACAGCCTTATTCTAAAATGGATTAAACAAAACATTTCCCTGAGCAATCTACACACAATACCCCATAATGACAAAGCAAAAACAGGGTTTTTGAAATGTTTGCAAGAAAAACAACAACAACTGAAATACCTTATTTACATAAGTATTCAGACCCTTTGCTATGACACTCGAAATTGAGCTCAGGTACATCCTGTTTCCATTGATCATCCTTGAGATGTTTCTACAACTTGATTGGAGGCCACCAGTGGTAAATTCAATTGATTGGACTTGATTTGAATCCCATGAGCTCAGTTGCAACGCCAGGGTTGTGGGTTCGTTTCCCCACGGGGACCAGTATGTTTTTTTTTTTACAAAAATGTATGCACTCAGTAACTGTAAGTCGCTCTGTATAAGAGCGTCTGCTAAATGACTAAAATTTACAATTTGGAAAGGCACACTCCTGTCTATATAAGGTCCCACAGTTGACAGTGCATGTCAGAGCAAAAACCAAGCCATGAAGTCGAAGGAATTGTCAGTAGAGCTCAGAGACAGGACTGTGTCGAGGCACAGATCTGGGGAAGGGTACCAAAAAATTCTTGCAGCATTGAAGTTCCCTAAGAACACAGTGGCCTCCATCATTCTTAAATGGAAGAAGTTTGGAACCACCAAGACTCTTCTTAGAGCTGGCCGGCTGGCAAAAACTGAGCAATCGTGGGAGAAGGGCCTTCGTCAGGGAGGTGACCAAGAACCCGATGGTCACTCTGACAGAGCTCTAGAATTCCTCTGTATAGATGGGAGACCCTTCCAGAAGAACAACCATCTCTGCAGCACTCCACCAATCAGTCCTTCATGGTAGAGTGGCCAGATGGAAGCCACTCCTCAGTAAAAGGCACATGACAGCCCGCTTGGAGTTTGCCAACAGGCACCAAAGACTCTCAGATCATGCGAAACAAGATTCTCTGGTCTGATGAAATCAAGATTGAACTCTTTGGCCTGAATGCCAAGCGCCATGTCTGGAAGAAACCTGGCACCATCCCTACGGTGAAGCATGGTGGTGGCAGCATCATGCTGTAGGGATGTTTTTCAGTGGCAGGGAGACTAGTCAGGATCGAGGGAAAGATGAACGGAGCAAAGTACAGAGAGATCCTTGATGAAAACTTGCTTCAGAGCACTCAGGACCTCAGACTGGGTCGAAGAATCACCTTCCAACAGGACAACGACCCTAAGCACAAAGCCAAGACAATGCAGGAGTGGCTTTGGGACAAGTGTCTGAATGTCCTTGAGTGGCCAAGCCAGAGCCCGGACTTGAACCCAATCGAACATCTCTGGAGAGACCTGAAAATAGCTGTGCAGCAACGCTCCCCATCCAACCTGACAGAGCTTGAGAGGATCTGCAAGAAGAATGGGGAGAAACTCCCAAATACAGGTGTGCCAAGCATGTGGCTTCATACCCAAGAAGACTCACCCAAAGGCGCTTCAACAAAGTACTGAGCAAAGGGTCTGAATACTTATGTAAATGTGATATTTCTAAAAATCTGTTTTTGCTTTGTCAGTACGGGGTATTGTGTGTAGATTGATGAGGGAAAAAAACAATTTAATCAATTTTAGAATAAGGCTGTAACGTATCAAAATGTGGAAAAAGTCAAGGAGTCTGAATACTTTCTTATGGCACTGCATATTGCAAATTTAACTTGCAACATGGCCTTTAACTACCTTTCTGATTTTGATTAACATCATTGATTTGTCATGTTTTGAAGATCAGATGATGATTAATTCAGTTCAGCTCTGGCCAGGTGATAGAAACCCCAGGAATGTACAGGCTGTCAACACCAGCCTGAACAAACTACCAATCACATCTGACAAGCCTACCTCTGACGACAAGTGTGACTGCATATTATACAGTGGGGAAAAAAAGTATTTAGTCAGCCACCAATTGTGCAAGGTATCCCACTTAAAAAGATGAGAGAGGCCTGTAAATTTCATCATAGGTACACGTCAACTATGACAGACAAAATGAGAAAAAAAATCCAGAAAATCACAATTGTAGGATTTTTTATGAATTTATTTGCAAATTATGGTGGAAAATAAGTATTTGGTCAATAACAAAAGTTTCTCAATACTTTGTTATATACCCTTTGTTGGCAATGACACAGGTCAAATGTTTTCTGTAAGTCTTCACAAGGTTTTCATACACTGTTGCTGGTATTTTTGGCCCATTCCTCCATGCAGATCTCCTCTAGAGCAGTGATGTTTTGGGGCTGTCCGCTGGGCAACACGGACTTTAACTCCCTCCAAAGATTTTCTATGGGGTTGAGATCTGGAGACTGGCTAGGCCACTCCAGGACCTTGAAATGCTTCTTACGAAGCCACTCCTTTGTTGCCCGGGCGGTGTGTTTGGGATCATTGTCATGCTGAAAGACCCAGCCACGTTTCATCTTCAATGCCCTTGCTGATGGAAGGAGGTTTTCACTCAAAAGCTCACGATACATGGTCCCATTCATTCTTTCCTTTACACGAATCAGTCGTCCTGGTCCCTTTGCAGAAAAACAGCCCCAAAGCATGATGTTTCCACCCCCATGCTTCACAGTAGGTATGGTGTTCTTTGGATGCAACTCAGCATTCTTTGTCCTCCAAACACGACGAGTTGAGTTTTTACCAAAAAGTTCTATTTTGGTTTCATATGACATTCTCCCAATCCTCTTCTGGATCATCCAAATGCACTCTAGCAAACTTCAGACGGGCCTGGACATGTACTGGCTTAAGGAGGGGGACACGTCTGGCACTGCATGATTTGAGTCCCTGGCGCGTAGTGTGTTACTGATGGTAGGCTTTGTTACTTTGGTCCCAGCTCTCTGCAGGTCA